>NC_139007.1:47614258-47635746 GCF_964374135.1 Grampus griseus
GAGAGAAAGAGAAGGAGTCATTTAAAAGTAAGATAGGGGCCGCAGGAGGAAGATGGTGGTGGAATCGTGTGTTACCCAGGAGGAAATTAAGAAGGAGCCCGAGAAGCCCATCGATCGGGAGAAGACCTGCCCGCTGTTGCTGCGTGTCTTCACCACAACTACGGCCGCCACCACTGCATGCACAAGTTCTCCCTTGGAAACGTGCCGTCCTGCGAGCTGCAGATATACACTTGGATGGATGCAACCTTGAAAGAATTGACTAGGTTAGTAAAAGAAGTCTACCCAGAAGCCAGAAAGAAGTGCACACACCTCAGTTTTGCAATTGTTTTTACGGATCCTAAAAGGCCTGGCTATTGAGTAAAGGAGTTGGCAGCACCGTGTCTGGGAGAAGGGGACTGATGACGACCCCATGACGCTGCAGTTGCAGAAGTCCAAATAGGGGACTATCTGGACATAGCAATCACTCCTCCAAATCAGGCACCACCTCCTTCAGGGCTCATGAGGCCATATTAAATTTTATTTTCTATCTCTTGAAATTTATTTTCCATTCAGTTATATAAAATAAACTTTCACTTTTTCCTACTCCCTTGTTGCCATTAAGCCTTTAAACTCTAAACAAATTGTAATGCATCTATTTAGGAGTTCGATTTGGTCTTTGCCATGGTATGAATATTAATAGAAAGTCCATATGTTTCAAGTTCTGTAAAATATGAAAAATGCTCTTAGTATTCATGTAAAACTATATTGTTAAAAACGGAGCTGGAGGAATCAGGCTCCCTGACTTCAGACTATACTACAAAGCTACAGTAATCAAGACAGTATGGTACTGGCACAAAAACAGAAATATAGATCAATGGAACAGGATAGAAAGCCCAGAGATAAACCCATGCACGTATGGTCACCTTATCTTTGATAAAGGAGGCAGGAATGTACAGTGGAGAAAAGACAGCCTCTTCAATAAGTGGTGCTGGGAAAACTGGACAGCTACATGTAAAAGTATGAGATTAGGACACTCTCTAACACCATACACAAAAATAAGCTCAAAATGGATTAAAGACCTAAATGTAAGGCCAGAAACTATCAAACTCTTAGAGGAAAACATAGGCAGAACACTCTATGACATAAATCACAGCAAGATCCTTTTTGACCCACCTCCTAGAGAAATAGAAATAAAACAAAAATAAACAAATGGGACCTAATGAAACTTCAAAGCTTTTGCACAACAAAGGAAACCATAAACAAGACCAAAAGACAACCCTCAGAATGGGAGAAAATATTTGCAAATGAAGCAACAGATAAAGGATTAATCTCCAAAATTTATAAGCAGCTCATGCAGCTCAATAACAAAAAACCAAATAACCCAATCAAAAAATGGGCAGAAGACCTAAATAGACATTTCTCCAAAGAAGATATACAGATTGCCAACAAACACATGAAAGAATGCTCAACATCATTAATCATTAGAGAAATGCAAATCAAAACTACAATGAGATATCATCTCCCACCGGTCAGAATGGCCATCATCAAAAAATCTAGAAACAATAAATGCTGGAGAGGGTGTGGAGAAAAGGGAACACTCTTGCACTGCTGGTGGGATTGTGAATTGGTAGAGCCACTATGGAGAACAGTATGGAGGTTCCTTAAAAAAGTACAAATAGAACTACCATATGACCCAGCAATCCCACTACTGGGCATATACCCTGAGAAAACCATAATTCAAAAAGAGTCATGTACCAAAATGTTCATTGCAGCTCTATTTACAATAGCCCAGAGATGGAAACAACCTAAGTGTCCATCATCAGATGAATGGATAAAGAAGATGTGGCACATATATACAATGGAATATTACTCAGCCATAAAAAGAAACGAAATTGAGTTATTTGTAATGAGGTGGATGGATCTAGAGTCTGTCATACAGAGTGAAGTAAGTCAGAAAGAGAAAGACAAATACCTTATGCTAACACATATATATGGAATCTAAGAAAAAAAAAATGTCATGAAGAACCTAGGGGTAAGATGGGAATAAAGACACAGACCTACTAGAGAATGGACGTGGGGATATGGTGAGGCGGAGGGGTGAGCTGTGACGGGGTGAGAGAGTTGCATGGACGTGCATACACTACCAAACGTAAAATAGATAGCTAGTGGGAAGCAGCCGCATAGCACAGGGAGATCAGTTCAGTGCTTTGTGACCACCTAGAGGAGTGGGATGGGGAGGGTGGGAGGGAGGGAGACACAAGAGGGAGGAGATATGGGAACATATGTATATGTATAACTGTTTCACTTTGTTATAAAGCAGAAACTGACACACCATTGTAAAGCAATTATACTCCAATAAAGATGTAAAAAAAGAAAAAAATACCTATATTGTTAAACATATGTTGCAATCACCTGGAGTGTGAAAGTTAATGGGGCATGGGTTCAGGGTTTAATTTAGTATTGGGGTTTATGCTAAGTAGTGGAGTTGGTATGTTTAAGCCCAAATGGGGCAGAACAAGAAAGCCATGAGATTGTATTAAATAGAGCAGGAGTTTGTCGCCCAGAAGGTTGTATGGAATTGCGAAGGAGACCTTTGGGAGGTGCAGAGCAGAGCAGCTGAGGCGTTTTGGAACAGTCTGAGCTGAGGCAAGTTGAAGAAGCTGTCTGTGTTTGAAGGGAGCGGCCTGCCTGAATCAAGGTGTGACGGCAATTTAGAGAAAAGGAGAATGCGTGCCACAGTGAGGCCTTTTTATGTTTTAAAAAGAGGGAGAATGGGGCATTCTGAGGGCAGGAAGTAGTATAGAGGAGCAAGGGTTAGAACTTAGGATAAGGATGGAAAGGTTTACCTTGAAGATCTGAAAATTCAGGAGGAATGAAAGAAGAATCTTAAGATCAAGGGAGAAGGTCAGGGATGAGGTCAAGTTAAGCAGGGGATGTTCACATGCCCTGTTCAGTGCTGGGGCTGACTCGTGTCTGATTTGAGAGGCAGTATGCATAGTGGTTATAAGCAGTTGGGCTGAACATTTAAATCCTGGTTACACTAATAACAACCTTGGACAAGTTACTTGGACCTGTTTTTTTCTGTTTGTTTAAAATTTGTAAAATGGAGGTAACAGCCCATAGGATTGTGAAGCCTAATTAAATGTTTGCAAAGGGCTTGGAATAGTGCCTGACAAGTAAGAAACAAAGTTAGCCATAGAGTTCAGTCAGAACGGGTGCCGTCTCTTTCACGGCACTATTACCGTCTCCTTTTGAAGTTTATAAACAGTGTGCAGTATGTGATAAGGCCGATTACCTTTAGTCTATTGCAGTAGAGCATTTCGAAAATGTAAATTCCAAATTTGAAAAAATGTACTACCAAAGTAAAATTGCAGTAATTTGATTTGTACATACAGAAGCAGCCCTTTAAAATCTAATGATTGTAGGATTGGAGTCCCTGGTGCAGTCAACAGGTGACAGATGCAAGCCTGGAACCCCGATCTAGGGCCTCTTCTCCACTGAAGTTTGCCCCAAACCCTTAGACTCTTTATTCATTCATACTAGATAGGCTTGAGCTCCTTAAGTCATACAATTAACTTAAACCTAATTTTTTGGAGAAGAGGAGCCATGATTACCTTCCTGTCTGTGGAGAAGATACTGACGTACTGTGCAGATCAAGAAGACAGGCACTCGTTAAAGGACTTTGTAAGCCAACTTTTCATAACAGTGTGAACTCCTGCAATGGGGGCTCACCTGTAATTCCAGGTTATTCTCCCACTAGTTGAAAATAAAATGGTTTCTTTGCTTGGTTCCAAAAAATAGAATACATAAATAAATATAAATTAATTAATTAAAAGTAAGCTAAGTCAACTATACTCCAATAAAAAATTAATTTTTAAAAATGTAAGATAGGGCTTCCCTGGTGGCGCAGTGGTTGAGAGTCCGCCTGCCGATGCAGGGGACACGGGTTCGTGCCCCGGTCCGGGAAGATCCCACATGCCGCGGAGCGGCTGGGCCTGTGGGCCATGGCCGCTGAGCCTGCGCGTCCGGAGCCTGTGCTCTGCAACGGGAGAGGCCACAACAGTGAGAGGCCCGCGTACCACAAAAAAAAAAAAAAAGTAAGATAAGAGAGTTTAGAGAAAATATTCCAGAATCAGAGCACCTGGTAGAATAGAACTAAATAGGAGGAGGGGCAGAGGCTCAAGTGCTAAAACCAGTTCTAAATCTATGACCTTAATTTCTTTACTAAGAGCAGGCTTTTGTATTTGTAAAGTGAGAGATGTGAAAAGTCTCATAACACTTATAATTTAATTTGGAGAATAAAAAATCTAAGACACATTAACACTAGAGCAAATAATGGGGCACAACATGTAGTTAATGGCTAAATCATATGGTTCAGAGGATAAGTGCTATAGAGATTGAGAATATAAGACAGAGAATATAAGACCAAGGATATTCGAGAAAGATCTTATGGAGGAGATGGGAAAAGGGAGAAATCAGGAAGGGAGAAGTTTAAAAAAAAAAAGAACTTTCCAAATAGAAAGGCAAGGAGGTATGGACACAATCAACTTCTTTGTGGGATGCAGAGGAAAGCTTGTTTGGGAAAATATGTGAGAAATAGATATAGATTTGTGGTATTGGGTCAACTCATAGGTGCCCTCAAAAGCTAGGAAGAAAAAGTTTTGAAGCTGAGTAGGAGAAAGCAATCCTATTTCCTAGAGAACAGAGATTGTTGGTTCTAGCATTTCCAGCTCCACTCAGGCACTGGATGATTGGAAAGCCTAGCAGCATCCCAAGGTGCCCAAGCTTGTACTGAGTCTCAGCTTGTACTGATCAGCGGCTCTCTTCACTCTCCATCAAACCATCCATCCATCGAAGCCTGGTTGATTCCTTCCAAAATAGAAGTCAACCCAACCTCCAGAGGGCAATGTCATTTCCAATCCATGGTGAGGGGCTGGGAAGCCAGCTAGTTTCTGCAATTTGAAGAGAAGTATACAATTTGAAAAGGTAGATAGAGAATCCTAAAAAAAATTCAAGAAAAAATTCTCAACCTGGGTGGGATATAGAGCATTTAACAGTGTTTCAGAAGAAAGAAGAGACACTAGGTCCCTGGCTATGGTTCTACTCTGCTCTAGGCAAGCTCTCCAGTTCCTCCCACTTCTACATCCTCATTCGACAAAAGTAACTATTTAGTAAGGGTGTCAAGGGGAATTCACCCATCCTGTATCAAGGCATCAAAAGGTCTAGATGAGCTACCTATATCAACCACAAATAAGAGGAAAAGGAATGTTATGGCAATCATGCAAAAACTCTGCATGAAAAATTACCATCATCATCATCATATCATCGTTAGTGCTTCTCAGACTTTAGAATACACAGAATTATATGGAGAGCTCATTAAAACATAGATCTGGACCTTATTCCCAGAACTCCTGATTCTGGTCTCTGGAGAACCTGGCCTGACTGACCTTTTATTCCAATTCAGTTTATATTTGTAAAGAATGTTGCTACCTAATGAATTGTCTTAAATTTCCTCAGACTATTAATAGCAGGAAAAAAATCAATGCCTTCTTAATTTATATCACAAACTCAAAAGAAGAAAAGTTTGGAGATTCTCTACTCCATCATCCTTCTTAATACAGAAATTCCATCTATGACATCCTTTTAAAAATATGCCCATCAAATTTATCCTTGTAGCCTGCAGTGGTGGAATGCTACATTTCACATTTCAGCCCAACACTTTTGGGGAAGCTATAAAATCCCCCCCTGGAGATGCTAGTCTTATCTTCCCTTGGAGAGATTTATTTATATTTCAAAGGGTAAGAGCAAGAACCTAGGATCCTTCTCAAGGAAAAAAGGTTTTTGTCCCCATCTTTCAGGATAGGAGGAGAGACAGCAGTCTTTTTCTACATAAACGCCCAGATTTATATTTTCAGGGTGTTTAACCATATTACAAACGCTGATATGTGTGGGATGATGCCAGATCTACCTCTTGTCATGTTGCTGTATGGTTAAGAATTAGGACAAAAGAGAACTGGCACAGTTATTTGCTGTAAGCAAATATTAATCTTCTCTGCTTCAGAAACCTTGAGTTTACATTCGGGTTAATATTAATAAACCATGACAACCTAGGAAAGTAGTATGAACATGAGTATCTATGAGAGAAGTTACAGGCTTTAGCAAATTAAGATCATGCGGTATTTTTCATATGCAGTTTATACATTTAATGTTTACTATATGTTAAGTGGTATTTTCAATTAATTATTTATATTAATTATCTTAAATTTTTATTTATTTATTTATTTATGGCTGTGTTGGGTCCTCGTTGCTGTGCACGGGCTTTCTCTAGTTGTGGCAAGCAGGGGCTACTCTTCGTTGCAGTGTGCAGGATTCTCATTGCAGTGGCTTCTCGTTGTGGAGCACGGAATCTAAGCACATGGGCTCAGTAGTTGTGGCTCGTGGGCTCTAGAGCACAGGCTCAGTAGTTATGGCTCACGGGCTTAGTTGCTCCACGGCATGTAGGATCCTCCTGGACCAGGGAGTGAACCTGGGTCCCCTGCATTGGCAGGCGGATTCTTAACAACCGTTCCACCAGGGAAGTCCCTATTAATTATCTTTTCTTACAAGTTTAGGATAAAAGATCTAACCCCAAATTTTTATATTCCCTTGAGAGCTGGGAAAGGAATATATGGCCTACAGAAACATTCCATAAAGTGAGTAACCTGGATAAATTAGTATAATAAATATAAATGGGCTTTTTCCCCATTTTTGGAAAAAGTTACTCCCAGTTACTAATCTTTCCTCTTACAGAATCTTTCCCATTCACCATAACTTCTGAGATTTTTTTCAGTGAATGTTTTTATTTACAAAGAACTTTTAGTACTCTGAAAAATAACTTACCTACCATATAATTTTCATGCCTTATTACTTTACTTATCGTCATGACAACTTTGTGTCATATGAGATAATTACTAGCCATCATTCTTAGAGATGAGAAAACTGAGACACAAAAAGATTAAGTAATTTACCAAAGTTCATCCAGTTAATTAGTTCTAAAGCTAGTAAGAGCCAAGCAATTATGTAAATATATTGAGTTTACTCTGAATATTTCATATGACCTCTAATTATAAGAGTTGAACTAGTAAAAACAACCTAATAGCATTGTCAGTACTTGGCTTCCTATTTTCCAAAATCATAAGAAAACAGACGAGAAGACAAAAGGTAACATTCTGAGTAATAGCTATACAACAGTAGCTATTATTATATAATAAGTTCTTTTTAAAAATAAGTCAGTTTGATTTTTTAAATAGCATTTCTCTTCCTGGTACTATCCAATTCACAAATGACAGTTTACAGAAAACATGCCAAAAATCCAAGACAATTCTCTCACCTTGGATAGTGGTACAGTTTCTTTAATCATAGAATTGGTAACTTACTGACACTTGGCTGTTCATGATTGATGCCTTTAGGTTAGTTACACATAGTTAATTAAAATTAATGTTTACCAACTAACTTACTATGTATCTTGGCAATAAATGTACTTGATATTTACTGTCAAACTACAGATTATTATTAATTTCTGTGATGTGAATATGCTTCTGTGTGTATGTCTATTACTGGAAGGGCAAAAACAGCTTTGTATGAGATGGAAATTATCGGAAAAACAGGAAACTAGAAAGCTAATATTTCTGTTTTGACTATTTGTAGCCCATATATTTTTAAAATAATTTTTTTGAACTATTTTAGATTTACATGAAAATTGTGAAGATAGTACGGAGAGTTCCCAATATTCCATGTCCAGTTTCCTCTGTTATTAACATTAATGTATGGTACATTACTATTAACTAAAGTCCATAGTTTATTCAGTTTTCCTTAGTTTTTACCTAATGTCTGTAGTCTGTTCCAGGATTTCATTCAGGATACCATGTTACGTTTAATAGATATGTCTCCTTAGGCTCTTATTGGCTGTGACAGTTTCTCAGACTTCCCTTGTTTTTTATGACCTTGACAGTTTCGAGGAGTACTTGTGAGTATTTTGTAGAATATCTCTCTACTGAGATTTGCCTTACATTTGTCTCGTAATTATCCTGGGCTTATGAGTTTTAGGGAGGAGAATCACAGAGCTAAAGTGCCACTTCATCACATTGTATCAATGGTACATGCTATCAAAATGACGTATCACAGTTGATATTCACCTTGATCATCTGGCTAAGGTAGGGTTTGTCAGTTTCTACACTCTAAAGTTATTCTTTTCCCTTCTTTCCATAGTACTCTTTTGGAAGAAGTGTGCACTCTACACTTGAGTGGAGACCTATATACTTTTTACAAGTGAATAAAATGGAATTTAAAATTTTGAAAGCATGCACTGTTAAAAAATGAAATAATGAAAGTCCTGGTGAGTTTTAGCATCTTGAAACTTTGAACAGTTAAGATTCTATTCTTGGAATCTTTGTAGGAATACTCTCTGTGTGATACCATTTGGATACTCTCTGTGGGTAACTAAATTTTCCCAGTTTTTTAATTTTTTAAAAAATATTTATTTATTTGGCTATGCCGGGTCTCAGTTGTGGCATGTGGGATCTTTGCTGCCGCATGCAGGATCTTCGTTGCGGCATGTGGGCTCTTAGTTGTGGCATGCAGGATCTAGTTCCCTGACCAGGGATGGAACTTGGGCCCCAGACACTGGGAGCGCAGGGAAGTACTCCACCAGGGAAGTCCTCCTAGTTTTTTAGATTATTTGACAACCCCTTATTTATTAGGCACTATGCTGAACTCTGGGAATACAAATCTGAGACATCATCCTTGCCCTCAAGAGGTTTAAGTCCCATCATAGATTCCACGTCCTGAAAGCCAATACTTTCTTCATTTCTCTTGCTATGGTATCTAGAATATTTGAAAATTCAAATTAATCTTCTAAAACTAACTATCCTCACGCCCCCAGCTAACATCATATCAAATGGTGAAAGGTTGGAAGCTTTTTCTCTAAGGTTATGAACAAGACAAGGTTACCTAATCTCACCACTCCTATTCAACATAATACTGAAAGTCCGGGCTTCCCTGGTGGAGTAATGGTTAAGAATCTGCCTGTCAATGCAGGAGACCTGGGTTCGAGCCCTGGTCCAGGAAGATCCCACATGCCGTGGAGCAACTAAGCCCGTGAGCCACGACTACTGAGCCTGTTCTCTAGAGCCTACGAGCCACAGCTACTGAAGCCCAGGCGCCTAGAGCTCATGCTCCACAACAAGAGAAGTCACCACAATGAGAAGCCTGCGCACCACAACGAAGAGTAGGCCCCCCTCTCTGCAACTAGAGAAAGCCTGCATGCAACAACGAAGACCCAAAGCAGCCAAAAATAAATTAATTATTTTTTTAAAAAAAAGAGAGAATCAAAATCAAATTAAATTAAATTTTTTTAAAAAAATACTGAAAGTCCTAGCCAGAGCAATCAGGCAAAAAAAGAAATAAAAGTATCCAAATCAGAAATGAAGAATAAATAAAATTGTCTCTTTTTGCAGATGACATGGTTTCATGTATAGAAAATCCTAAAGACTCCATCAAAAAACAAAAATAGGCAACTCTGACATCAATGCCCTGCTCACATCCCCTCAGCTCACCCCAGAGGTCAGCTGTGTTTAAGTAGACAATTTGCTTACCTCCAGCGACTCCTTACCTTAAGTATTTCTCTGCCTGAGGGCTCCTATGGAGTTAAAGTCCCAGGAGCACATCTTCAACCATTAATGAGTGGATATTGATGGGAAAATACTCCCACTTCCTTGTCCTTTGTTGGAACTACTTCAACTGTGTTTTACACAGCCTCCCAGAGAGTCCACAGTGGTAGTGAAGGCCAGTTGCTCACCCCAGTAACCTTTGCAGTAACAATGCACCATCTTGCCCTGTCTCCTTCCATTTTCTGTCTCACTTCCCCCCTCTCTCACCCTGCTTCCGTGATCACTCCCCAAATAAACTCCTTGTACCCAAATCCTTAATGCAGAATCTGCTTTTGGATGAAACTCAAGGGAAGACATCTCAGTTTTCCATTTTCTAAATTCAGTGTCAACATGTGAAACTTGTTTTACAGGCGTTCGTTGTGATGGCTCTCAAATTGTTTCAGTCTTCGCTTTTTTTTGGCGGTTCGTGGGCCTCTTATTGTTGTGGCCTCTCCCGTTGCGGAGCACAGGCTCCAGACGCGCAGGCTCAGCGGCCATGGCTCACGGGCCCAGCCGCTCCGGGCACGAACCTGTGTCCCCTGCATCGGCAGGCAGACTCTCAACCACTGCGCCACCAGGGAAGCTCCAGTCTTTGCTTTTAATTGCTCTTTTTATAAAGGTAGCCTGAGAAACTGGAGAGTAGGACGGGAAGAAGAAAGAGGAAAAGTGGTGAAGAATTGAAAGCTAAGCTCTTTTACTTAAGTGAATAAGCCTTTTTGAAAAAGGAAGTATCACTTTTCAAGTTGTAAATAAAATCAGTCATGAGGCAGAGGTGTGAGAAAACAGTGTGAACCGCTGGATGGAAAGGATGGAAGATAATGTCATCATTGTTCTGACCCAAATACTCCTTTAAATATAATTTCTCTAAATCTGGACTCTTCTCATTATTGTCTCTTCTGGCCCCTACTCTGTACTCCCTTCATTCCTTCTTTTTAACTCCGTTTCTCATCCCCCTAGGGTGACACATCAACTCTTCAAATGAGAAAAGAGAGGGAGCTTTGAGTAGTATGTGCCAAAATCTACTGCTTTGTCTCTAAGCTATGAATTTGGCTGGGCTGCCTGGAGACCAGCCCATATCTACCAATGCCAAGGACAGGCCAGGACCTGAGAGGAGCAAGTGTGGGGGGCAGAGAGAGATAAATATGTATCCAAACATTTACCCAAAGTGCTGTCTCTCCCACATTGAATGTCAGCCAAGATTCAGACACGATGCTAATGATACTCTTAAACACTACCCTTTTCTTTCTTCCTATTCTTCCCATTCTCTGGAACGATGGAATGTGGACCAGAAGTTCACCAAACAGTACAAAAACCTGTATTATTTCTCATCTAGATATTTTAATATCTTCTCTGGGAGAGGCCCTCCCAGAGACTGTCATGAAAAGTGAAGCAAAATTCTATCTCCTGGACACTGGAGTTTTGAGCCTGGAGCAAGAGATTGGACAACTGATAATCTGCTTAATGCTCTTCCCCCAATATCTTAACACAGGTTAACACACACACACACAGACACCTGACAGGAAGTCACACCATCACACAACTCCTAGGAGCAAGGATCTTTCCTGACCTCAGCACTAACTTTATAAAATGTACATAGATTGTTTCTTCTCTCACTCAGTGACTTTGAGTAGACAGAGGTTATTCTGGTAAGAATGGATGCGGCTTATAAAACTGGAATATTAATTCAAGGAGACTAGGAGACCACTTACTGGTGTGTGGAACTGGCTTTGGTGATGAAGCAAATGCTCTTAGTAAGCTGCGCTATGTCCACTCAGCCCACCTTTGATTTTCGCTGCAGGAGTAGTGGATTTTCCGATGCGTGCTGACAGAGTCCCATCCCAAGTGCCCTCTTCATCTCTCTGGCTTTCTTTTCCAAGTCTTTCTCTGAAGCAGTGGGAGCTTATACAGTGTGCAGGAAAAGCTCAAAATGTAAGGAAGAAATGCCCCCCAGGTATGCTTCAAACAACGGGGCATGGAAGCCAGGGGATAAATGCTTCAGCCTCCCATTCATTGGAGGAATAATTCTGAGGTGTATTCCACAAGGTTCTTCAGAGGATCCTCAGAAACTTGAGCTCTGTTCTCCTCAGTGGTAGTAGTTAGCTCAATAGCATAGCTTTCACTGACTTTATCCAGTCTTTCTTTTTCTTTCTTTCTTTCTTTCTTTCTTTCTTTCTTTCTTTCTTTCTTTCTTTCTTTCTTTCTTTCTTCCTTCCTTCCTTCCTTCCTTCCTTCCTTCCTTCCTTCCTTCCTTCCTTCCTTCCTTCCTTCCTTCCTTCCTTTCTTTCTTTCTTTCTTTCTTTCTTTCTTTCTTTCTTTCTTTCTTTCTTTCTTTCTTTCTTTCTTTTTCTTCCCTTCCTTCCTTTATTTCTTTCCCCTTCCTCTCTTCCTTCCTTCCCTCCCTCCCTCCTTCCTTCCTTTCTTTCTTTCCCTTTTTCTTTCCCTTTCCCTTACTTCCTCCCTCCCTCCCTACCTTCCTCCCTTTCTTTCTTTCTTTTTACTGAGGTATAATTGACATACAACATCATATTACTTTCAGGTGTGCAACATGGTACACTATTTGTATATATTGCAACATGATCACCACAATAAGCCTAGTTAATGTCTGTCACCATGCATAGTTACAAATATTTTTCTTGTGATGAGAACTGTTGAGAATTACTCTCTTAGAAAAGTTCTTTTTTTTTTACAGTGTAATAAACATAATTTATTTCATCAAAAATTACTGTATCATAGTAAACATCATTTATTTCACCATATGTTCTCGGGTATACCATGGGTTGTCCTGATAGTTGCATTTGGCTCTTCATACCTCAAGGAAACAGTAACACCCTGTAGGTTTCTGGATGATACCCAGGTCTTTCACTTTTCAGTTTAATTTACTGACCTTTTAAAATAATAACTTTTTACTCCTGTTCCACCTCATAGCAATTAATAGTTGATGAATGTTTAAGTGTACATAAAGTCAGGTGACATGACTCGCGAAACTTATCCTTACGAAGAGTTATTGAAATCTATCCAGGCTTTCTTTAAGCCCAGTAGTAGTTAATTCATAAATGTGAGATTTGGTGAGATATACCAGGTATATATACAATACTGATGATTATGGAATGGGATAGCTCAATAAGATTCATATGAGGCCAAGAAAACTTGGGACATATATGTTTATAGAATGGATTCTTCAGGGAGATTGACCTTTATGAGGTTTCTATAGTTCTCCAACTCAAATTCTTTTCTTATTGCTTTTCTAACACCCTTACCTATAACAAAATACTCACTAGGGTTGTTAAGAGTTAAAGCTGGGTATGAAATGATAGATTTGGCTTATTTTACTGACTTGATGAGTACAGGAAAACTGTAAAAAAGACTTTGAGATAAAGAATATGCTATGCTTTTTAAAAAATATGTTAACTTATTCCAAGTATATTATAATAGAAGTCAGTAGGGGAAATAAGATTTGATATATAATTATTAGATTTTTCTACTGAGAATTAATATAATATGTAAAATTGGGTCATTCTATGTGCCTTTTTAAAAAAATACTTAACACCTAAGTGCTACTTGTATGTTTAAGATTCTTAGAGGTTTTTGGTTTGGTAGCAAGACAAAAATTCTTCTTTCACTTATTGTGTGTCAGAGATCTTGGAGAAACATGGACTTGAGAAGCCGATTTCATTTGTTAAAAACACTCAGTCTAGCTCAGAAGGGGCATGCAAGCTGATGGTTAGATTGACCAGGCGCACTGGTTGGAAGTAATAAACAAAATTAATTGAGAATTGTATATGATTAAAAAGAAGTACTGCTCTTTTTCTTTTTTTAACTTCTTTGGGTTATAATTGACCAAAAATATATTGCACACATTTAAAGTATAGAATCTGATGTTTTGCTGTAGTTATGTACCTATGAAACCATCACCTCAGTCAAGATAATGAACATATCTGTCATTCCTAAAAGCTATGTCTTGCTCATTTATAATCCCCTCCCTCCTCCTGCTTCTCCCCTTCACAACCCCATCTCCTCCCCAGGCTACCACTGATCTATCTTCTGTCCCTACATATTACTTTGCATTTCCTAGAACTTTATGTGAATGGAGTCATGTAGTACACACTCTTTTTGGCTTCTTTCACTCAGCATAATTATTTTGTGATGCATTCATGTTGTATCATGGATCAATAGTTTCTTCTATTTTATTTCTCTCGGCAACTTTAAAACGTGTAATGCAAATAGTATTATTAAATGTAGTCGCCAAGCTGTATATTACATCTCCATGACTTATTTATTCTATAACTGGAAGTTTGTACCTTTTCACCACCTTCACCCATTTTGCCCACCCCTACCCCTCCCCTCTGGCAATCACCAATCTGTTCTTTGTATCTATTGGCTTGGTTATTTTATTTTATTTTTTTAGAATCTAAATGAGATCATATGGTATTTGTCTTCCTATGTCTGACTTATTTTACTTAGCATAATGCCCTCGAGATCCATCCATGTTGTTACAAATAGCAAGATTTCATTCTTTTTTTGTGGCTGAATAGTATTATGTCACATTTTCTTTATCTGGTCGTCATTTGATGGACACTTAGGTTGTTTCCATGTCTTGGCTAGCGTAAATAACGCTGCAGTGAACATAGGGTGCATATATCTTTTCGAGTTAGTATTTTTGTTTTCTTTGGATAAATACCCAGAAGTGGAATTGCTGGATCTTATGGTAGTTCTATTTTTAAATTTTTGAGGAAATGCCATACTGTTTTCCACAGTGACTACACCAGTTTACATTCCCACTAACAATGCACAAGAGTTCCCTTTTCTCCACATCCTGGACAACATTTGTTATCTCTTGTTTTTCTGAAAATAGCCATCCTAAGAGGTGTAAGGTGATATCTCACTGTGGTTTTGATTTGCATTTCCCTGATGATTAGTGATGTTGAGCAACTTTTCATGTTGCTGTTTGCCACCTGCATGTCTTATTTGTAAAAACATCTATTCAGATCCTCTGCCCACTTTTTAAATTGAATTGGTTTGTTTTTGCTTTTTTTTTTAACTTTTGAGTTGTATGAGCTTTTTTTAAAAATATATTTTGGATATTAACCCCTTATCAGATATATGATTAGTAAATATTTTCTCCCATTCACTGACTTTTTCATCTTCCTTCTCTCAATAAGCGTACTCACTTCCCTCCTATTTTCTGGAGTCATCCAGAAAATTAATTACCTAAACTCAAGTCCATACTTCAGGCTCGCTTTTGAGGGACCCCCAAACTAAGACAGTAATACCAGATATAACCCTAGAAAGCAGACCTCAGGATAGTATTCTGAAAATGGTTTATTCACCAGTTAGATGGAAACAAAAACTCCATTGCTGGTGGTATTTGTAATGTCCATACCTCTGGCATAAATACCAAACTCTCAACTGTGGGGGATAGGATGTAGAAGAAGAGGGAGATTTGCTTATCCAGTATCTCTAATACTGGCATGAAAAGGGGCAATGGTATTTACACATGGAGTGAAATTGGATGGCTCTTGTAAACTGCCTTAGAAGCCTTGAAGAATGATTTAAAGGAAAAGAGAGACAAGTTCAGTCCAGCCAACTATCAACTCATGGCATTCTGTGAAAATCAGAGTCCTCCGTGACAGACAGCAAGGAGATCCTGTGGCAAAAGGGCAGGCTGTGCTGAAAGCCAGGTTCCGAATTTAATATTAAAAGTGACACAATGGCAAAGGAGAATGAACATGAGGGTCTCCCTGCTCAAGTGACAGCTTTGAGAGAGAAAGACCGGGACCCCAACACCTGGAATGTAGGCATCAGTGAGGACCTTAAACCCTGGATGCTCTTGAGTCATGGAGGCTGTAGAAGCCAGTCTCCTCCCAATGGCTAGAGGACAGCAGTCTCCCCTTGCCTCAAGAGGATAAACATCTCCCTGAGAGGAAGGACGTACAAGATGATGCTGTCCTCCTTGGGATCCCCTCTACTGACTCCTCCACTTGCTTGGACCTAGAATATGGTAAGAGGGAGGTACAGTCTCTGCTATGGGAAGAAATAACCATGAAAGAATTACAGTATCTGGTTAGTATGTACTGACAGGAATGAGGGAAATATCTATGGGAATAGATTAAAAAGTGTTAAATTGAATAGTGAGTGGGATATAAGGGTCAATAGGGGAGAGTTTATTGGAAAATATAACATGACACAGGATTTAACATCCTTTCAATTGTCCCTGGAGCTTGTCCCAACACACTGCTAAGATGGTGCTTGGAAGCTTGGACAAGACAATGACTTAGAGATGCCAGAACTTCCATCAGAGTATAGAGGAACAGGTCAGAAGGCTCAAGGAGGTAGCATATTAGAATGAGCTTTTTATGTGAGACCCACTCTTTGACTATGTTTCCCAGAATACTCCCTTCACTAGGGCAATAAGAAATGCACTAGCATTTTTTAGAATCTCAGTGTCATTGTTGTCTATGAACCAGGGTTCATGGAATAAAAGGCTGCCACAGAATTGGGTTCCCTAGAGTCAATGGGATTGAAAAAATTCCATGATATTAAAGGCCAAGTAGCTGTACTTAAACATCAAAGGCATAATTACTATAATAGGCAATAAGATTAGAAGGGTAACCAGGGTGCCTGGACCCAGGGATTTGGAGTAATTGCTAATAGACCTTTATGTTCCTAGGGATAAGATAGATAGTCAGCCTGCAAAAGTATTACTTGACTTTCATATTCAGAAAAAATTAAAAGCAGGTGAGTAGCAGGCGAAGATCAGCAACCATAATAGAAAATCATAATCCTTTGTTGAGTTTCCATATCTGAGATAGTTCTCAGACCCAGACCCACTGCCTGAGGGGGAAGCCTGATCCCTCTTGAGGAAAGACCCTGAAACTCCATTATAAATATATACATTAACTCTTCAGTTCTTCCCCTAAAAAAGCCTATGACCTTTTACCCAAACCTTTCAAGGGCTGTTAGATACAGAATTTAAGGTGACACTGATAACAGGGAACCTAAATGCCAACATGGCCCCATCAGTAAAGTGGGAGCTTAAGGAGGTCAGGGGATAAATGGAGTCCTGGTACAAGGCATCTCCAGTAGGCTTGCAGGCCATCTTATGGTTACTCTCCCAATATCCGAGTGTATAACTAGGATGGATATACTTAGTTATTGAACTTTGTATTCCTAACATTTAGAAAGAGGTACAGCACAAATTTGGTCCTTGATTTTGGAGGCAGCAGATACCACATGGGGTATACTGTTCCAAACCATTTATTGAGTGACTCAGAAATTTTCCAATTACAAGTAGGGTCCAAAGCAAGAGAAGACTCTACGGCAGCTTCAGGCAGTGGTACAAGCTCCTTGTATCTAGCACTACGTGACCCTACAGATTCAGTGGTGCTAGAGATATTTAACAAAAGAGTGGCAACTCAGAGATCTGAGATTCTGAGTCAAGGCATGACTTCTGCTACAGGGAACCACCCAGTGTTTGAAAAACAGTTTCTGTTATATTCCAGGGTCCTAGTACAGACTGAAAACATGACCATGTGACATCAAGTGACTGCAACTGGAAATGTCAAAACATCTAAGTTACAAGGTGAGCTTGCACAGCAGCAATTCATCATATGATAGAAATGGTACATACAGGATGGGGCCTGAGAAAGTCCAGGAGGCACAAGTAAATTTTATAAACAGGTAGTCAGAGTCTCATGTCACTATCCTCTGTTGCATCAGTGAGTCTCTATCAGTCCACATCCATGGCTTCGTGGGATGTTCCCTGTGACCAAGTGATAGAGGAAGAAAAAAATCAGAGCCTATTTTAAAGATGGCTTGGCTCAATATGTTGGTACAAGTGCAAATGGTCTGCTATTGCACTATACCCCATTCACAGGTAGCCCTAAAAGACAGTGATGAAGAGAAACTCTCACAGTTCTCAGAGCATGGAATAGGCACTTGGTGTATGGAGGAAGAACTAGCCTAACATAAGGTTATATATGCTCTCTTGTGCAGTTGTGAATTATTAGGCTGATTTGTCAGAGGCCTAGAATGAGCAAGATTATAATATTTAGTATAAAGAGATTTGAGGAAAAGGCATATGTAAGTACCTAAAGGAATAGAAACAAATATGCACAGCTGTATGTCTCACACTAACGTCTATCATAAAGCATCTATCACTGAGTAGGCTCTTAAAAACCACACAGACAGGATTCTCTTCAGGTAAATGTCAGCCAGCCTCTATTCTTTTTTTTTAAATTAATTTTTATTGGAGTATGTTTGCTTTACAATGTTGTGTTAGCCTCCACTGCACAACAAAATGAATCAACCATGCACATACAGATATCCCCTCCCTTTTGGACTTTCCTCCCATTTAGGTTAAGCCAGCTTCTTTTCTTGACATCTCAGTGCTAGTGCAATGAACCCATGAATATAGTAGCCTTGTTGGCAGGTATAGAGACTATACATGGCCCTAATAGTATTGGCTGCTTCTCACCAAACTGACATAGCTACTGCTTCTGCAGGAGTTCTGACTTGTCAGCGACAAAGACCAGTACTAAGCATTGGGAAGGGTATCAATCCTCAAGGACACAGCCAAGCACTTAGTGGCGAGTTTATTACATCAGATCTCCCCACCCCCGCCCCACAGAGGAGGAAGCAGTTCATCCCTACAGGAAGCATCTCCTATTCTGGATATGTGCTTGGCTTCCTTGCTTATAGTATATCTTTCAGGATTATTATCTGAGAGCTAAGATTAGTTTGGGACAACATCCTGCATGGTTGAGAGTTGTCCTACAGGATGTGGTATATGCATTTAGCCAATGACTGATATAGGCTGCTGGGTACCAACAGCTAAAACACATGAGTCTGGAAACCAAGGAGGGGAAGTAGGAATGGCTCCTCTCACCATCATACCCAGTAACAGAAATACTTGCAGAATTTGTGCTTCCTATTCCCATGTCCCTAGGCTTTATGACATTTTTAGGTCTTGGTTACTGCTAAAGGTGGGAGAAAGAAAATCACTTCTAGTAGGGGACACAGTAAGAGTCTCACAAAACCTATAGCTGTGACTACCACCGGTTCACTTTGGCTCTTTATTCCAGAAGATCAGCACTTAAAGAAAGGCCACTTTTTATACTGGTAGGGTAATTGATCCAATTATCATGAGCACCTAGGATTTTTGGTAAATAATGGAGAAAAGGAGGAGTCTTTCTAGATCGCAACACATTCACTGGGATTCACCTTATCCTTCCATACTTGGTGATAGCACCGCATGAAAAATTGTAGCAACCTCAGCCTGACATGGGCAAAGCTTAAACTCTTCAAGGTTGAAGGCCTGGGTCTCCCCACCAAGCAAATAACTTATATCAGCAGAAGTGTTTGCTAAGGGTAATAAGGAATGTAAAATGGGTGGTGGAGAAGGAACCTGATGAATGTGTTATGGCTTTTGGACCAGTTGCAACAAGGGACATCTGCTTGCTACACTAACTCTCTTGCCTTAACTCCTTTTGAAAATTAGCAGCTGGCCGTGACCTTAAAGAACTGGTGGTAGAATGGACTTCACACACGGCAAAAAATGTATCTGAAAGGTGCAAGTCATAGACTACAGCAGATAGTTTTGGCGTACTGTGCCACTTCCTTTGATTTCAGCTGCAGAGGTGCTGGACAGTTCCTACACAGGCCACGGTACCCAAGTGCCTGCTGCTAACTCACAGCCCTCTCCAAAGCCCCAGGAGCTAAACCCATACTGAATGACCAGACACACAGGGAAGTTAATTCCTCTGAGAGCCACCCTCAACCAAAGAGTGAAGCGATATAGTGGATAAATATGTCAGCCTTCTGTCCCAGCAGGGAAAATTTTGATATGCATTCTACATGGTTCCTCAGAGAGTCCTTAGTGAGATTGAGTACCAATTGATCAAAGTGGTAGTCAGATCAATAATGTATCTTCTAATGGCTTTTCCTTCTTATCTTTGTCAATTTGTCTGGCTCCCACAATCACCTACCGGGGAAATTACCTGATTCAGTCTCTGCTTTCAGAGAAACTCACACAAAGCAGGTTGATAAACCAGTTAGCTGCTGGTTGATCATGATGTTTATAGAAAAAGTTGGCTTTGTTAATAAAGGAAAAACTAATAATATTTTTGGTGGATGAAGTCAACTAAAATTCAGAAACAAACAGTTATTCAACATTTGTTATGGATTGTGCACTTTAGAAGGTATTCAATACTATTTTCAGTTGATCGATATGACAGAGATTAGTTTTCTGAGCTCAAGGGGAAGGAAAGAAAATAACAAAGAGGTTAAAAAGAGAAGGAAGCACACAGCAAGACATCAATGAATGACAATCAAACTCATTTATGGTGATGTCTACCAGCTTGTAGCCATCTGGATTTATCTGGACAGATTCGAAACCTGACTTAGGAGTATACTGTGTACCATGCTTTGGGTGTGTTAAAAGGTGAAAGTGAAGGTTGGGAAATGATTGATTTGTGGTATATCCAAATAAATGTAACAAAATTATGTTCTAAAAATACAAGATAATTCACCATGTAATATGTGAGAAATATAAGAAACCCTCAAGATCATTTGGGCAATGTCTTTGCTTTAAAGATGAAAAAAAAAGAGGTAGCTTAGTGGCACAATCAGGGCTGGACTATCAGGATTCTGATACTCTTTCCAATTATACTTGGAGCCTTGCATTAAGAGAAGGGTGGTCATCTGAAAAATGTTTAACGCAAAATATTTTCTGTATTTGTGTGACGTCTTACACAGATCTACTGTGTTTATTGATTCCGCTGGAGTTCAGTTGCTGGTAGACAGTCTCTATTGATTCTGAGTTCCTTATGCAACTAAGCCTTGTTGCATGACCTTAGATTAAGTCCCATTCAAGTACTGAATGTTCCCAAGAGGCTTAACAATGTGATGCAGATGAGAACAAAAGGTTCCTTGGAGATCACCTGGCCAACCCCACTTGTCATGCATTTTTGTAGATATTTAATACCTTTTTTTTTTTCTTTGTGGTACGCGGGCCTCTCACTGTTGTGGCCTCTCCCGTTGCGGAGCACAGGCTCCGGACGCGCAGGCTCAGCGGCCATGGCTCATGGGCCCAGCCGCTCCACAGCATGTGGGATCTTCCCGGACCGGGGCACAAACCCGTGTCCTCTGCATCGGCAGGCGGACTCTAAACAACTGCGCCACCAGGGAAGCCCTAATACCATTCTTAATTGACTGGCTGATTTGATCTCTATGACTCTTCTGGCACAAGTGGGGTGGAGGAGAAAAGAAAAAAGAACATTTCCTCACTTCTTCCTTCTTTCAAACCTCAAATCCAGATGTTCTCTATAGTTAACGATGACCTGGGGTAGAAAATGACTGTTTCACCTCCGCAAAGGAAGCATTCAAAAAATGCTTGTTGGTTGATGGAGCAGCATTCTCTCATTGTTCTCTAAAATGGATTTCCCATAAGTAGCAAGGATGTCTTTCACTGAAGAAATCAGTGTCCACTTTTTTTTCTATTGTGCTAAAACATGCATAACATAAAATTTACCATTTTAATCATTCTTAAGAGTACAATTCAGTGCATGAAGTTATTTACATTGCTGTGCAGTCATCACCACCATCCACCTCTGGAACTTCTTCAACTTCCCAACCTGAAACTCCTCATTCTCACCTCCTTACAGTCCTGGCAACCACCATCCTACTTTCTTTTTTTAAAATTGAGATATAATTGATACATAACTTTTTTATAGGAATATAAAAAAGTAGGAGATATCCTACTTCCTGTATCTATGAATTTGACTACTCTAGGTACCTCATATAAATGGAATCATACAGTATTTGTCC